>NW_024609574.1:0-17500 GCF_018296145.1 Oncorhynchus tshawytscha
TCCCTCCCCGTCTCCACTGTGTTACACTGACTCCCTCCCCGTCTCCACTGTGTTACCACTGACTCCCTGTCTCCACTGTGTTACCACTGACTCTCCCCGTCTCCACTGTGTTACCACTGACTCCCTCCCCGTCTCCACTGTGTTACCCTGACTCCCTCCCCGTCTCCACTGTGTTACCCCTGACTCCTCCCCGTCTCCACTGTGTTACCCCTGACTCCCTCCCGTCTCCACTGTGTTACCACTGACTCCCTCCCCGTCTCCACTGTGTTACCACTGACTCCCCCGTCTCCACTGTGTTACACTGTGTCTCCCCCCCCTCCCCGTCTCCACTGTTGACTCCACTGACTCCTGACTCCCCCCGTCTCCACTGTGTTACCACTGACTCCCTCCCCCGTCTCCACTGTGTTACTACTGACTCCCTGTCTCCACTGTGTTCCTGACTCCCCGTCTCCACTGTGTTACCACTGACTCCCTCCCCGTCTCCACTGTGTTACCACTGACTCCCTCCCCGTCTCCACTGTGTTACCACTGACTCCCCTCCCCGTCTCCACTGTGTTACCACTGACTCCCTCCCCGTCTCCACTGTGTTACCACTGACTCCCTCCCCGTCTCCACTGTGTTACCACTGACTCCCTCCCCGTCTCCACTGTGTTACCACTGACTCCCTCCCGTCTCCACTGTGTTACCACTGACTCCCTCCCGTCTCCACTGTGTTACCACTGACTCCCTCCCCGTCTCCACTGTGTTACCACTGACTCCCTCCCCGTCTCCACTGTGTTACCACTGACTCCCTCCCCGTCTCCACTGTGTTACCACTGACTCCCTCCCCGTCTCCACTGTGTTACCACTGACTCCCTCCCCGTCTCCACTGTGTTACCACTGACTCCTCCCCGTCTCCACTGTGTTACCACTGACTCCCTCTCCCTGTGTTACCACTGACTCTCCACTGTGTTACCACTGACTCCCTCCCCGTCTCCACTGTGTTACCACTGACTCCCTCCCCGTCTCCACTGTGTTACCACTGACTCCTCCCCGTCTCCACTGTGTTACCACTGACTCCCTCCCGTCTCCACTGTGTTACCACTGACTCCCTCCCCGTCTCCACTGTGTTACCACTGACTCCCTCCACTGTGTTACCACGTCTCCACTGTTACTACTGACTCCCTCCCCGTCTCCACTGTGTTACCACTGACTCCCTCCCCGTCTCCACTGTGTTCCTGCAGTAATGCCATGTGTGGGAAGGTACAGTGCACTAACGTAAACACCAACAACCCTCCTCCTGGAGGCTCGGTCAGTAACCAGATCATCGATGGTTCTTCGTGTGTCAACGCAGACTTTAACCTGGGCTCTGATGTTCTGGACCCTGCCTATGTCAAGCAGGGCAGCCCCTGCACGAAGGGGAAGGTACGATTAGCATTTTTGGTTTCAGTGTCTTCAACTTTGTCCCTTTCTGTCTTTCTAAGATGATGTCACTTCCTCCACAGGGTGGGTGGTTTGTGTTGAGCCATTTCTTCCACAGGGCGGGTGGTTTGTGTTGAGCCATTTCTTCCACAGGGCGGGTGGTGTGTGCTGAGCCATTTCTTCCACAGGGTGGGTGGTGTGTGTGTTGAGCCATTTCTTCCACAGTATGGGTGGTGTGTGTGTGTTGAGACATTTCTTCCACAGTGTGGGTGGTGTGTACTGAGACATTCCTTCCACAGTGCGGGTGGTGTGTACTGAGCCATTCCTTCCACAGTGTGGGTGGTGTGTACTGAGCCATTCCTTCCACAGTGTGGGTGGTGTGTGTACTGAGCCATTCCTTCCACAGTGTGGGTGGTGTGTGTACTGAGCCATTCCTTCCACAGTGTGGGTGTGTGTACTGAGCCATTCCTTCCACAGTGTGGGTGGTGTGTACTGAGCCATTCCTTCCACAGTGTGGGTGGTGTGTACTGAGCCATTCCTTCCACAGTGTGGGTGGTGTGTACTGAGCCATTCCTTCCACAGTGTGGGTGGTGTGTACTGAGCCATTCCTTCCACAGTGTGGGTGGTGTGTGTGTACTGAGCCATTCCTTCCACAGTGCGGGTGGTGTGTGTACTGAGCCATTCCTTCCACAGTGTGGGTGGTGTGTGTACTGAGCCATTCCTTCCACAGTGTGGGTGGTGTGTACTGAGCCATTCCTTCCACAGTGTGGGTGGTGTGTACTGAGCCATTCCTTCCACAGTGTGGGTGGTGTGTACTGAGCCATTCCTTCCACAGTGTGGGTGGTGTGTACTGAGCCATTCCTTCCACAGTGTGGGTGGTGTGTACTGAGCCATTCCTTCCACAGTGTGGGTGGTGTGTACTGAGCCATTCCTTCCACAGTGTGGGTGGTGTGTACTGAGCCATTCCTTCCACAGTGTGGGTGGTGTGTACTGAGCCATTCCTTCCACAGTGTGGGTGGTGTGTGTGTTGAGCCATTCCTTCCACAGTGCGGGTGGTGTGTACTGAGCCATTCCTTCCACAGTGTGGGTGGTGTGTACTGAGCCATTCCTTCCACAGTGCGGGTGGTGTGTGTTGAGCCATTCCTTCCACAGTGTGGGTGGTGTGTGTGTTGAGCCATTCCTTCCACAGTGCGGGTGGTGTGTACTGAGCCATTCCTTCCACAGTGCGGGTGGTGTGTGTTGAGCCATTCCTTCCACAGTGTGGGTGGTGTGTGTGTTGAGCCATTCCTTCCACAGTGTGGGTGGTGTGTACTGAGCCATTCCTTCCACAGTGTGGGTGGTGTGTACTGAGCCATTCCTTCCACAGTGTGGGTGGTGTGTACTGAGCCATTCCTTCCACAGTGTGGGTGGTGTGTACTGAGCCATTCCTTCCACAGTGCGGGTGGTGGGTACTGAGCCATTCCTTCCACAGTGTGGGTGGTGTGTGTGTTGAGCCATTCTTCCACAGTGTGGGTAGTATGTGTGTTGAGCCATTCCTTCCACAGTGTGGGTAGTATGTGTGTTGAGCCATTCCTTCCACAGTGTGGGTGGTGTGTACTGAGGCGGCAGGACAACCATAATGCTTTGTAGTCATTGCTATGGGAGGTTTGTTTGAATCCAGAGATAATATCCAGGACTCCTCTCTTTTTCTTCCAGGCCTGCCTTGACTTCCAGTGTGTGAATGCCTCCGCTCTACTGCCTGTGGACCTCCAATGTGATGCCAACAACACATGTAACAGCCGGGGGGTAAGAGAAGGTCTCATTCTACATACATCACGTACAGGCCATCTGATTGGCTCTTCTGGGGAGAGATCTCACCCTCTAGAAGGGGTTGGGTACATCACGTGATACAGGCCACCTGATTGGCTCTTCTGGGGAGAGATCTCAGCCTCTAGAAGGGGTTGGGTACATCACGTTTTACAGGCCATCTGATTGGCTCTTCTGGGGAGAGATCTCACCCTCTAGAAGGGGTTGGGTACATCACGTGATACAGGCCATCTGATTGGCTCTTCTGGGGAGTCAAGACCAGTGTCTATTGTATTGGTTGGTTGATTAGTTAATCTCCCCCAGGTGTGTAACAACCAGGGCCACTGCCACTGTAATGACGGCTGGGGACCTCCTAACTGTGCCAAGTCAGGGAGAGGGGGCAGTGTGGACAGCGGGCCTGCACAGATAGGTAATCTTCACTGCACACCTTTCCTCTGTCTACCTGCCTGTCATTATAGACAGGTACTGTTCACTGCACACCTTTCCTCTCTCTACCTGCCTGTCATTATAGACAGGTACTGTTCACTGCACACCTTTCCTCTGTCTACCTGCCTGTCATTATAGACAGGTACTGTTCACTGCACACCTTTCCTCTCTCTACCTGCCTGTCATTATAGACAGGTACTGTTCACTGCACACCTTTCCTCTCTCTACCTGCCTGTCATTATAGACAGGTACTGTTCACTGCACACCTTTCCTCTCTCTACCTGCCTGTCATTATAGACAGGTACTGTTCACTGCACACCTTTCCTCTCTCTACCTGCCTGTCATTATAGACAGGTACTGTTCACTGCACACCTTTCCCTCTCTACCTGCCTGTCATTATAGACAGGTACTGTTCACTGCACACCTTTCCTCTCTCTACCTGCCTGTCATTATAGACAGGTACTGTTCACTGCACACCTTTCCTCTCTCTACCTGCCTGTCATTATAGACAGGTACTGTTCACTGGACACCTTTCCTCTCTCTACCTGCCTGTCATTATAGACAGGTACTGTTCACTGCACACCTTTCCTCTGTCTACCTGCCTGTCATTATAGACAGGTACTGTTCACTGCACACCTTTCCTCTGTCTACCTGCCTGTCATTATAGACAGGTACTGTTCACTGCACACCTTTCCTCTGTCTACCTGCCTGTCATTATAGACAGGTACTGTTCACTGCACACCTTTCCACTCTCTACCTGCCTGTCATTATAGACAGGTACTGTTCACTGCACACCTTTCCTCTCTCTACCTGCCTGTCATGTGCTCCCAGATTATTCCATGAGGGACGGCCTGCTGACCTTCACTTTCACTCTGCTGCTCCCAGATTATTCCCTGAGGGACGGCCTGCTGACCTTCACTATCACTCTGCTGCTATCAGATTATTCCCTGAGGGACGGCCTGCTGACCTTCACTAATAACTATCACTCTGCTTCTCCCAGATTATTCCCTGAGGGACGGCCTGTTGACCTTCACTATCACTCTGCTGCTCCCAGATTATTCCCTGAGGGACGGCCTGCTGACCTTCACTATCACTCTGCTGCTCCCAGATTATTCCCTGAGGGACGGCCTGCTGACCTTCACTATCACTCTGCTGCTCCCAGATTATTCCCTGAGGGACGGCCTGCTGACCTTCACGAATAACTATCACTCTGCTTCTCCCAGATTATTCCCTGAGGGACGGCCTGCTGACCTTCACTATCACTCTGCTGCTCCCAGATTATTCCCTGAAGGACGGCCTGCTGACCTTCACTATCACTCTGCTTCTCCCAGATTATTCCCTGAGGGACGGCCTGCTGACCTTCACTAATAACTATCACTCTGCTTCTCCCAGATTATTCCCTGAGGGACGGCCTGCTGACCTTCACTAATAACTATCACTCTGCTTCTCCCAGATTATTCCCTGAGGGACGGCCTGCTGATCTTCTTCCTGCTGGTGGTTCCCATCCTGGTGCTGCTGGTGTTAGTACTGCTCTATGTGTTCAGAAGGGATACCCTGGAAAGATGCCTCAAAGGACCACGCTCCAGACGCTCTAGGTAAACACTGTCTATCACCACCCTCCAGGTAAACACTGTCTATCACCACGCTCCAGATGCTCTAGGTAAACACTGTCTATCACCACGCTCCAGGTAAACACTGTCTATCACCACGCTCCAGGTAAACACTGTCTATCACCACGCTCCAGGTAAACACTGTCTATCACCACGCTCTAGGTAAACACTGTCTATCACCACGCTCCAGACTCTCTAGGTAAACACTGTCTATCACCACGCTCCAGACCCTCTAGGTAAACACTGTCTATCACCACGCTCCAGACGCTCTAGGTAAACACTGTCTATCACCACGCTCCAGACCCTCTAGGTAAACACTGTCTATCACCACGCTCCAGACCCTCTAGGTAAACACTGTCTATCACCACGCTCCAGGTAAACACTGTCTATCACCACGCTCCAGACCCTCTAGGTAAACACTGTCTATCACCACGCTCCAGATGCTCTAGGTAAACACTGTCTATCACCACGCTCCAGGTAAACACTGTCTATCACCACGCTCCAGGTAAACACTGTCTATCACCACGCTCTAGGTAAACACTGTCTATCACCACGCTCCAGACTCTCTAGGTAAACACTGTCTATCACCACGCTCCAGGCCCTCTAGGTAAACACTGTCTATCACCACGCTCCAGGCCCTCTAGGTAAACACTGTCTATCACCACGCTCCAGACGCTCTAGGTAAACACTGTCTATCACCACGCTCCAGACGCTCTAGGTAAACACTGTCTATCACCACGCTCCAGACGCTCTAGGTAAACACTGTCTATCACCACGCTCCAGACGCTCCAGGTAAACACTGTCTATCACCACGCTCCAGACCCTCTAGGTAAACACTGTCTATCACCACGCTCCAGGTAAACACTGTCTATCACCACGCTCCAGACCCTCTAGGTAAACACTGTCTATCACCACGCTCCAGGCAAACACTGTCTATCACCACGCTCCAGGTAAACACTGTCTATCACCACGCTCCAGACCCTCTAGGTAAACACTGTCTATCACCACACTCCAGACGCTCCAGGTAAACACTGTCTATCACCACGCTCCAGACCCTCTAGGTAAACACTGTCTATCACCACGCTCCAGACGCTCTAACTAAACACGGTCTATCACCACGCTCCAGACGCTCCAGGTAAACACTGTCTATCACCACGCTCCAGACCCTCTAGGTAAACACTGTCTATCACCACGCTCCAGACGCTCCAGGTAAACACTGTCTATCACCACGCTCCAGACCCTCTAGGTAAACACTGTCTATCACCACGCTCCAGACGCTCCAGGTAAACACTGTCTATCACCACGCTCCAGACCCTCTAGGTAAACACTGTCTATCACCACGCTCCAGACCCTCCAGGTAAACACTGTCTATCACCACCCTCCAGGTAAACACTGTCTATCACCACGCTCCAGACCCTCTAGGTAAACACTGTCTATCACCACGCTCCAGGTAAACACTGTCTATCATCACACTCCAGGTAAACACTGTCTATCACCACGCCCCAGACCCTCTAGGTAAACACTGTCTATCACCACGCTCCAGACGCTCTAGGTAAACACTGTCTATCACCACGCTCCAGACGCTCTAACTAAACACGGTCTATCACCACGCTCCAGGTAAACACTGTCTATCACCACGCTCCAGGTAAACACTGTCTATCATCACACTCCAGGTAAACACTGTCTATCACCACGCTCCAGACCCTCTAGGTAAACACTGTCTATCACCACGCTCCAGACGCTCTAGGTAAACACTGTCTATCACCACGCTCCAGACCCTCTAGGTAAACACTGTCTATCACCACGCTCCAGACCCTCTAGGTAAACACTGTCTATCACCACGCTCCAGATGCTCTAGGTAAACACTGTCTATCACCACGCTCCAGATAAACACTGTCTATCACCACGCTCCAGGTAAACACTGTCTATCACCACGCTCCAGGTAAACACTGTCTGTCACCACGCTCCAGGTAAACACTGTCTATCACCACGCTCTAGGTAAACACTGTCTATCACCACGCTCCAGACTCTCTAGGTAAACACTGTCTATCACCACGCTCCAGACCCTCTAGGTAAACACTGTCTATCACCACGCTCCAGACGCTCTAGGTAAACACTGTCTATCACCACGCTCCAGACCCTCTAGGTAAACACTGTCTATCACCACGCTCCAGGTAAACACTGTCTATCACCACGCTCCAGACCCTCTAGGTAAACACTGTCTATCACCACGCTCCAGATGCTCTAGGTAAACACTGTCTATCACCACGCTCCAGGTAAACACTGTCTATCACCACGCTCCAGGTAAACACTGTCTATCACCACGCTCCAGGTAAACACTGTCTATCACCACGCTCTAGGTAAACACTGTCTATCACCACGCTCCAGACTCTCTAGGTAAACACTGTCTATCACCACGCTCCAGACCCTCTAGGTAAACACTGTCTATCACCACGTTCCAGACCCTCTAGGTAAACACTGTCTATCACCACGCTCCAGACGCTCTAACTAAACACGGTCTATCACCACGCTCCAGACGCTCCAGGTAAACACTGTCTATCACCACGCTCCAGACCCTCTAGGTAAACACTGTCTATCACCACGCTCCAGACCCTCCAGGTAAACACTGTCTATCACCACCCTCCAGGTAAACACTGTCTATCACCACGCTCCAGACCCTCTAGGTAAACACTGTCTATCACCACGCTCCAGGTAAACACTGTCTATCATCACACTCCAGGTAAACACTGTCTATCACCACGCTCCAGACGCTCTAGGTAAACACTGTCTATCACCACGCTCCAGACGCTCTAACTAAACACGGTCTATCACCACGCTCCAGGTAAACACTGTCTATCACCACGCTCCAGGTAAACACTGTCTATCATCACACTCCAGGTAAACACTGTCTATCACCACGCTCCAGACCCTCTAGGTAAACACTGTCTATCACCACGCTCCAGACGCTCTAGGTAAACACTGTCTATCACCACGCTCCAGACCCTCTAGGTAAACACTGTCTATCACCACGCTCCAGACCCTCCAGGTAAACACTGTCTATCACCACGCTCCAGACCCTCTAGGTAAACACTGTCTATCACCACGCTCCAGACCCTCTAGGTAAACACTGTCTATCACCACGCTCCAGACGCTCTAGGTAAACACTGTCTATCACCACGCTCCAGACCCTCTAGGTAAACACTGTCTATCACCACGCTCCAGGTAAACACTGTCTATCATCACACTCCAGGTAAACACTGTCTATCACCACGCTCCAGACGCTCTAGGTAAACACTGTCTATCACCACGCTCCAGACGCTCTAACTAAACACGGTCTATCACCACGCTCCAGGTAAACACTGTCTATCACCACGCTCCAGGTAAACACTGTCTATCATCACACTCCAGGTAAACACTGTCTATCACCACGCTCCAGACCCTCTAGGTAAACACTGTCTATCACCACGCTCCAGACGCTCTAGGTAAACACTGTCTATCACCACGCTCCAGACCCTCTAGGTAAACACTGTCTATCACCACGCTCCAGACCCTCTAGGTAAACACTGTCTATCACCACGCTCCAGACCCTCTAGGTAAACACTGTCTATCACCACGCTCCAGACCCTCTAGGTAAACACTGTCTATCACCACGCTCCAGACGCTCTAGGTAAACACTGTCTATCACCACGCTCCAGACCCTCCAGGTAAACACTGTCTATCACCACCCTCTAGGTAAACACTGTCTATCACCACCCTCCAGGTAAACACTGTCTATCACCACGCTCCAGATGCTCTAGGTAAACACTGTCTATCACCACGCTCCAGACGCTCTAGGTAAACACTGTCTATCACCACGCTCCAGACCCTGTAGGTAAACACTGTCTATCACCACGCTCCAGACGCTCTAGGTAAACACTGTCTATCACCACACTCCAGGTAAACACTGTCTATCACCACGCTCCAGACGCTCTAGGTAAACACTGTCTATCACCACGCTCCAGGTAAACCCAGTCGTGGATATAAACAGTCTATCACCACCCTCCAGGTAAACACTGTCTATCACCACGCTCCAGGTAAACACTGTCTATCACCACGCTCCAGACCCTGTAGGTAAACACTGTCTATCACCACGCTCCAGACGCTCTAGGTAAACACTGTCTATCATCACACTCCAGGTAAACACTGTCTATCACCACGCTCCAGACCCTCTAGGTAAACACTGTCTATCACCACGCTCCAGACCCTCTAGGTAAACACTGTCTATCACCACGCTCCAGACCCTCTAGGTAAACACTGTCTATCACCACGCTCCAGACCCTCTAGGTAAACACTGTCTATCACCACGCTCCGGACGCTCTAGGTAAACACTGTCTATCACCACGCTCTAGGTAAACACTGTCTGTCACCACGCTCCAGACCCTCTAGGTAAACACTGTCTATCACCACGCTCCAGACGCTCTAGGTAAACACTGTCTATCACCACGCTCCAGACCCTCTAAGTAAACACTGTCTATCACCACGCTCTAGGTAAACACTGTCTGTCACCACGCTCCAGACCCTCTAGGTAAACACTGTCTATCACCACGCTCCAGACCCTCTCGGTAAACACTGTCTATCACCACGCTCCAGACCCTCTAGGTAAACACTGTCTATCACCACGCTCCAGACGCTCTAGGTAAACACTGTCTATCACCACGCTCCAGGTAAACCCAGTCGTGGATATAAACAGTCTCTCACCACGCTCCAGGTAAACCCAGTCGTGGATATAAACAGTCTCTCACCACGCTCCTAGATGGTGGCACTTCTCTGATTAGTTTAACAGGTTGTGTGACATAGAAATTGTATGAGATTAAAAGCATATAGTATGTAAAACTGGGTGACTTTCTCTGGGTCACAGCTGTTGCATTTCACATGATGATTTCTAATGTACGCAGGTCAGGAAACACAGCAAATGGCCAAGCGAATGGCAATGCCCCAAAACAACCAACTACACAACCTCCAGCAACACAGGCCCCACCCCCTCAGGTAAACTGTTCTCCCAGCAACACAGGCCCCACCCCCTCGGGTAAACTGGGCCCCAGCAACACAGGCCCCACCCCCCCAGGGTAAACTGTCTCCCAGCAACACAGGCCCCACCCCCTCGGGTAAACTGTTCCCCCAGCAACACAGGCCCCACCCCTCAGGTAAACAGTTCCACTACATGTACAGTGGGATCTGATATTGACACCCTTGATAAAAAATGAGCAAAAATTTTTCAAATACTCATCTATTAAAAAAATTGAAATTATATTATTTAATACATCATTCTCAAAGGTACGTCTTAGACCATTCCTCCATACAGAACCGATACAGATCCTTCATATCCTTTGTCTGTGCTTGTGTACTGCCCTCCTCAATTCAAACCACAGGATTTCAATGGATTTCAAGTCCGGAGACTGAGATGGCCATCGATAAACGTAGATTATGAATGTTGCATTGGAACCGGTGCTTTGGTCAGATGAGAATACAGGCCACGTCCACCCAGTGGTGTGTCTGAGAATACAGGCCACGTCCACCCAGTGGTGTGTCTGAGAATACAGGCCACGTCCACCCAGTGGTGGGTTTAGTGTGTCTGAGAATACAGGCCAGGTCCACCCAGGGGTGGGTTCGGTGTGTCTGAGAATACAGGCCACGTCCACCCAGTGGTGTGTCTGAGAATACAGGCCACGTCCACCCAGTGGTGTGTCTGAGAATGCAGGCCACGTCCACCCAGTGGTGTGCCTGAGAATACAGGCCACGTCCACCCAGTGGTGTGTCTGAGAATACAGGCCACGTCCACCCAGTGGTGTGTCAGTTTGAATGCAGGCCACGTCCACCCAGTGGTGTGTCTGAGAATGCAGGCCACGTCCACCCAGTGGTGTGTCTGAGAATGCAGGCCACGTCCACCCAGTGGTGGGTTCGGTGTGTCTGAGAATACAGGCCAGGTCCACCCAGTGGTGGGGTTCAGTGTGTCTGAGAATACAGGCCAGGTCCACCCAGTGGTGGGTTCAGTGTGTCTGAGAATACAGGCCACGTCCACCCAGTGGTGTGTCTGAGAATACAGGCCACGTAGCCCCAGTGGTGTGTCTGAGAATACAGGCCACGTACACCCAGTGGTGGGGTTCGGTGTGTCTGAGAAAACAGGCCACGTACACCCAGTGGTGGGTTCAGTGTGTCTGAGAATACAGGCCACGTAGCCCCAGTGGTGTGTCTGAGAATACAGGCCACGTCCACCCAGTGGTGGGGTTCAGTGTGTCTGAGAATACAGGCCACGTCCACCCAGTGGTGGGGTTCAGTGTGTCTGAGAATACAGGCCACGTCCACCCAGTGGTGGGGTTCAGTGTGTCTGAGAATACAGGCCACGTCCACCCAGTGGTGGGGTTCAGTGTGTCTGAGAATACAGGCCAGGTCCACCCAGTGGTGGGGTTCAGTGTGTCTGAGAATACAGGCCACGTCCACCCAGTGGTGGGGTTCAGTGTGTCTGAGGATACAGGCCACGTCCACCCAGTGGTGTGTCTGAGAATACAGGCCACGTCCACCCAGTGGTGGGGTTCAGTGTGTCTGAGGATACAGGCCACGTCCACCCAGTGGTGTGTCTGAGAATACAGGCCAGGTCCACCCAGTGGTGGGTTCAGTGTGTCTGAGAATACAGGCCAGGTCCACCCAGGGGTGGGTTCAGTGTGTCTGAGGATACATAAGCAGAAAAGAACCCCCTACCTACTGTATAATATGGTGGTGGATCTTTAATGTTGTGGGGCTGTTCTACTTCTGCTGGTCCTGGAGGCCTTGTTAAGGTCAACGGCATCATGGACCTTACCCAAATCCAGGACATTTTAGCAAACAACCTGGTTGACTCTGTGAGGAGGCTGAAACTTGACCACATGTGGCTCTTCCAGCAATACAATAACCCCAAGCACACATCAAAATCCACTAAGAAATTGCTATTTTGCTACATAATCAACATTTTGCAATCGCCATCTCAGTCTCTGGACTTGAAATCCATTGAAAACCTGCGGTTTGAATTGAGGAGGGCAGTATACAAGAGCAGACAGAGGATATGAAGGATCTGTATGGAGGCCTGGTTTAAGATCCCTCCTAATGCATTGTTGGTTAAGGGCTGGTCAGTCAGCATTTCAATGTGAGGTCTACTACACCTGTTGTATTCAGCATTTCACTGTAAGGTCTACTAAACCTGTTGTATTCAGCATTTCACTGTGAGGTCTACTACACCTGTTGTATTCAGTATTTCACTGTAAGGTCTACTAAACCTGTTGTATTCAGCATTTCACTGTAAGGTCTACTAAACCTGTTGTATTCAGCATTTCCTGTAAGGTCTTAAGGGCTGGTCAGTCAGCATTTCACTGTGAGGTCTACTACACCTGTTGTATTCAGCATTTCACTGTAAGGTCTACTACACCTGTTGTATTCAGCATTTCACTGTAAGGTCTACTACACCTGTTGTATTCAGCATTTCACTGTAAGGTGTACTACACCTGTTGAAATCAGCATTTCACTGTAAGGTCTACTACACCTGTTGTATTCAGCATTTCACTGTAAGGTCTACTACACCTGTTGTATTCAGCATTTCACTGTAAGGTCTACTACACCTGTTGTATTCAGCATTTCACTGTGAGGTCTACTACACCTGTTGTATTCAGCATTTCACTGTAAGGTCTACTACACCTGTTGTATTCAGCATTTCACTGTAAGGTCTACCTACACCTGTTGTATTCAGCATTTCACTGTAAGGTCTACTACACCTGTTGTATTCAGCATTTCACTGTGAGGTCTACTACACCTGTTGGTTAAGGGCTGGTCAGTCAGCATTTCACTGTGAGGTCTACACCTGTTGTATTCAGCATTTCACTGTGAGGTCTACACCTGTTGTATTCAGCATTTCACTGTAAGGTCTACTACACCTGTTGTATTCAGCATTTCACTGTAAGGTCTACTACACCTGTTGTATTCAGCATTTCACTGTGAGGTCTACTACACCTGTTGTATTCAGCATTTCACTGTAAGGTCTACTATACACCTGTTGTATTCAGCATTTCACTGTGAGGTCTACTACACCTGTTGTATTCAGCATTTCACTGTGAGGTCTACTACACCTGTTGTATTCAGCATTTCACTGTAAGGTCTACTACACCTGTTGGTTAAGGGCTGGTCAGTCAGCATTTCACTGTAAGGTCTACTACACCTGTTGTATTCAGCATTTCACTGTGAGGTCTACTACACCTGTTGTATTCAGCATTTCACTGTGAGGTCTACTACACCTGTTGTATTCAGCATTTCACTGTAAGGTCTACTACACCTGTTGTATTCAGCATTTCACTGTAAGGTCTACTACACCTGTTGTATTCAGCATTTCACTGTAAGGTTTACTACACCTGTTGTATTCAGCATTTCACTGTGAGGTCTACTACACCTGTTGTATTCAGCATTTCACTGTGAGATCTACTACACCTGTTGGTTAAGGGTTGGTCAGTCAGCATTTCACTGTGAGGTCTACTACACCTGTTGTATTCAGCATTTCACTGTGAGGTCTACTACACCTGTTGTATTCAGCATTTCACTGTGAGGTCTACTACACCTGTTGGTTAAGGGCTGGTCAGTCAGCATTTCACTGTGAGGTATACTACACCTGTTGGTTAAGGGTTGGTCAGTCAGCATTTCACTGTGAGGTCTACTACACCTGTTGGTTAAGGGCTGGTCAGTCAGCATTTCACTGTGAGGTCTACTACACCTGTTGTATTCGGCGCATGTGACAAATATGTGTTCTCCAACTCATAAAACATTCCAGAAAAATGCTGTTATCCTCGCAAAGTGAGGTATTGGAAACAGGGGTGTCCATTTTTACCTTTTAGAGATGTTTTTTTTTTTGCGTACAATATAGCTCAATATTTTAATTATTTATTTTATAGATTTTTTTTGCTCATTTTTGTTAAGGGGGTAAATCATTTCAGACCCTACTATGTCTTTATTAAGGGGGTAAATCATTTCAGACCCTACTATGTCTTTATTAAGGGGGTAAATCATTTCAGACCCTACTATGTCTTTATTGAGGGGGTAAATCATTTCAGACCCTACTATGTCTTTATTGAGGGGGTAAATCATTTCAGACCCTACTATGTCTTTATTAAGGGGGTAAATCATTTCAGACCCTACTATGTCTTTATTGAGGGGGTAAATCATTTCAGACCCTACTATGTCTTTATTAAGGGGGTAAATCATTTCAGACCCTACTATGTCTTTATTGAGGGGGTAAATCATTTCAGACCCTACTATGTCTTTATTGAGGGGGTAAATCATTTCAGACCCTACTATGTCTTTATTGAGGGGGTAAATCATTTCAGACCCTACTATGTCTTTATTGAGGGGGTAAATCATTTCAGACCCTACTATGTCTTTATTGAGGGGGTAAATCATTTCAGACCCTACTATGTCTTTATTGAGGGGGTAAATCATTTCAGACCCTACTATGTCTTTATTGAGGGGGTAAATCATTTCAGACCCTACTATGTCTTTATTGAGGGGGTAAATCATTTCAGACCCTACTATGTCTTTATTGAGGGGGTAAATCATTTCAGACCCTACTATGTCTTTATTGAGGGGGTAAATCATTTCAGACCCTACTATGTCTTTATTGAGGGGGTAAATCATTTCAGACCCTACTATGTCTTAAAAGGGACAGGATCCAGAGCTGTTTGCAGGGAAATCATATTTTTTGAAGGGATTAAACCTAAAACCTCACATGTCTGGTTGGACCTCTAGCCTGGTCATGGGAGTGGGCTATACAACACAAACAGATCTAGCCTGGTCATGGGAGTGGGCTATACAACACAAACAGATCTAGCCTGGTCATGGGAGTGTGCTATACAACACAAACAGATCTAGCCTGGTCATGGGAGTGGGCTATACAACACAAACAGATCTAGCCTGGTCATGGGAGTGGGCTATACAACACAAACAGACCTAGCCTGGTCATGGGAGTGGGCTATACAACACAAACAGATCTAGCCTGGTCATGGGAGTGGGCTATACAACACAAACAGATCTAGCCTGGTCATGGGAGTGGGCTATACAACACAAACAGATCTAGCCTGGTCATGGGAGTGGGCTATACAACACAAACAGATCTAGCCTGGTCATGGGAGTGGGCTATACAACACAAACAGATCTAGCCTGGTCATGGGAGTGGGCTATACAACACAAACAGATCTAGCCTGGTCATGGGAGTGGTCTATACAACACAAACAGATCTAGCCTGGTCATGGGAGTGGGCTATACAACACAAACAGACCTAGCCTGGTCATGGGAGTGGGCTGTACAACACAAACAGATCTAGCCTGGTCATGGGAGTGGGCTATACAACACAAACAGACCTAGCCTGGTCATGGGAGTGGGCTATACAACACAAACAGATCTAGCCTGGTCATGGGAGTGGTCTATACAACACAAACAGACCTAGCCTGGTCATGGGAGTGGGCTATACAACACAAACAGATCTAGCCTGGTCATGGGAGTGGGCTATACAACACAAACAGATCTAGCCTGGTCATGGGAGTGGTCTATACAACACAAACAGATCTAGCCTGGTCATGGGAGTGGTCTATACAACACAAACAGATCTAGCCTGGTCATGGGAGTGGGCTATACAACACAAACAGATCTAGCCTGGTCATGGGAGTGGTCTATACAACACAAACAGATCTAGCCTGGTCATGGGAGTGGGCTATACAACACAAACAGATCTAGCCTGGTCATGGGAGTGGGCTGTACAACACAAACAGATCTAGCCTGGTCATGGGAGTGGGCTATACAACACAAACAGATCTAGCCTGGTCATGGGAGTGGGCTATACAACACAAACAGATCTAGCCTGGTCATGGGAGTGGGCTATACAACACAAACAGATCTAGCCTGGTCATGGGAGTGGGCTATACAACACAAACAGATCTAGCCTGGTCATGGGAGTGGGCTATACAACACAAACAGATCTAGCCTGGTCATGGGAGTGGGCTATACAACACAAACAGACCTAGCCTGGTCATGGGAGTGGGCTGTACAACACAAACAGATCTAGCCTGGTCATGGGAGTGGGCTATACAACACAAACAGACCTAGCCTGGTCATGGGAGTGGGCTATACAACACAAACAGATCTAGCCTGGTCATGGGAGTGGTCTATACAACACAAACAGATCTAGCCTGGTCATGGGAGTGGTCTATACAACACAAACAGACCTAGCCTGGTCATGGGAGTGGGCTATACAACACAAACAGATCTAGCCTGGTCATGGGAGTGGGCTATACAACACAAACAGATCTAGCCTGGTCATGGGAGTGGTCTATACAACACAAACAGATCTAGCCTGGTCATGGGAGTGGTCTATACAACACAAACAGATCTAGCCTGGTCATGGGAGTGGGCTATACAACACAAACAGATCTAGCCTGGTCATGGGAGTGGTCTATACAACACAAACAGATCTAGCCTGGTCATGGGAGTGGGCTATACAACACAAACAGATCTAGCCTGGTCATGGGAGTGGGCTGTACAACACAAACAGATCTAGCCTGGTCATGGGAGTGGGCTATACAACACAAACAGACCTAGCCTGGTCATGGGAGGGGGCTATACAACACAAACAGACCTAGCCTGGTCATGGGAGGGGCTATACAACACAAACAGATCTAGCCTGGTCATGGGAGTGGGCTGTACAACACAAACAGATCTAGCCTGGTCATGGGAGTGGGCTATACAACACAAACAGATCTAGCCTGGTCATGGGAGTGGGCTGTACAACACAAACAGATCTAGCCTGGTCATGGGCGGGGCTATACAACACAAACAGACCTAGCCTGGTCATGGGAGGGGGCTATACAACACAAACAGATCTAGCCTGGTCATGGGAGTGGGCTATACAACACAAACAGACCTAGCCTGGTCATGGGAGTGGGCTATACAACACAAACAGATCTAGCCTGGTCATGGGAGTGGGCTATACAACACAAACAGATCTAGCCTGGTCATGGGAGTGGGCTATACAACACAAACAGACCTAGGACCTTTTCCAGTACATGACTAATTAACCAGTTTACGTGTGGTAGTAATTCTGCTCTCTTCATCTGTTTCCAGCCAATGCCTACATATCCACCATCCTCTACATCAGGACCCAGGTATTAATGCTTTATCGTAGCAAATTGGGGGGGAAGAGTGTCCATATTACATACACC